>NW_026986636.1:542500-577500 GCF_031307605.1 Tribolium castaneum | reverse complement strand
CGAGAACGGCGTATCTCGGACTCTTATAGGACTCTTATAGGGTCAAAAATTATCAGTTTGGATTAAAACAAATTATTTTTGTTGACTCTAAGTCTGAATTGTTCATCAGTTCAAACAAAAACGGCTTACTTTAGACGATCTTTTGCTTTGAACAAGAAAACTTACATCGAACAGACTAAAAACGTATTAATCTGGCATAAAAGAGCAATTTATGTATCACTTTGGATAAAGGCAGCTAATCCTATTCGTTTCATTGCTTAAAATAGACAAAATTGTTAATAAATCTAACAAAAACGCTGTATTCTAGCACAAAATACTAATTACATTATAGTTTCGACGAGAATAGCTTATTTGGAATGATTCTATGCTTCCAAACGAGTAAATTTTTAATAAACAGATGCCAAACATCATGTTTTGTCCTATAAAGACATTTTATATTGCAGTTTGTATTAAAACAAAATATTTTCGTTGATTCTTTGTTAGAAGCAGCAAACCTAACATTAAAGAATCTGAAAACTTTGTATTCGGACACAAACCACCGAATTTTGTTTCAGTTTAGACAAAAACGGTTGATTTTCGACAATATTTTGCTTTGAACAAGAAAGCTTATATCAAACTGACTAAAAACGTCTTATTTTAGCACAAAACAAAAGATTTGCGTTATAGTCTTAAAGCTGATTCATGCCACAGTTTGGATAAAAACCAATTATTTTTGTTAATTCATTGTTACAAACAAGAAACCTTACATCAAAGAAACTGAAAACCCCTTATTTAGGCACAGAAATTCGAATTACGTTTCAGTCTGGACAAAAACTGCTTATTTTAGACGATCCTTTGTTTTGAAAACGAAAACTTACATTAAAAAGGTTAAAAACGTCTTATTCTGGCTGAAAACTGCAAATTATATATTACTCTAGATAAAAGCAATTTATCCTGATTACTCCTTTACTTAGAATAGAGAAAACTTGTATAAAACTTAATAAAAACTTTAAATTTCGTCTCAAAGAAATAATTTACGTTATAGTTTTGACCAGCACTGTTTATTTCAAACGAAATTATGATTCGAAACTAATGAACTTTTATGGGGCAGATGCAAAACCACATATTACCATATAAAGCGTTGTTTTAAAGCAAAGTATTACCTTTTGCAACAAGAAATTTCACGTCAAAGAAACTGAAAACTTCGTATCCATACATAAATATCTAATTACGTATCAGTTTAGGCAAATACAGCTTATTTTAAACGATTCCTTGCTATAAACAAGAAAAATTTTATCAAGCATATTGAAAACGTCTTATTCTCGAAAATAAGAGCAAATTATGTATCAGTTTTAACAAAAGCGGATTACTCTGTTTGATTCTATGCTTAGAGTAGAGTAAACTACTATAAAACGTAATGAAAACTCTATATTCAAGCTCAAAAGAACAAATTACGTTATAGTTTTGACAAAAAAAAATATTTCGGACGATTACATACTTCGAAGTAAGCAAACTTTAATTGAACATGTGCAAAAGCTAATACTTTGCTTTAAAATAATGATTTATGTGGTAATATGGTATTTTGCATCTGTCCTATAAAAGTTTACCCGTTTCGCTCCATTGAATCATTAGAAATAAATTATTTTGACACAACAACAACACAAATAATTTGTTATTGTTTAAACTTTAACATAAGTCGCTTTTATAAAACGAACTAAGACTTTTGGCATCTGTTTAGTGAAAGTTTTCTCGTTTGGGGGCATAAAATCGTTTGAAATTAACAGTTCTGGTCAATGATTCAAATGATTCAATGGAGCGAAACGAGTAAACTTTTATAGGACAGATGCAAAATACCATATTACCACATAAATCGTTATTTTAAAGCAAAGTATTAGCTTTTGCACTTGTTCAATTAAAGTTTGCTTACTTCGAAATATGTAGTCGTCCGAAATAATTTTTTTTTGTCAAAACTATAACGTAATTTGTTTTTTTGAGCTTGAATATAGAGTTTTCATTACGTTTTATAGTAGTTTACTCTACTCTAAGTATAGAATCAAACGGAGTAATCCGCTTTTGGTAAAACTGATACATAATTTGCTCTTATTTTCGAGAATAAGACATTTTCAATATGTTTGATAAAATTTTTCTTGTTTATAGCAAGGAATCGTTTAAAATAAGCTGTATTTGCCTAAACTGATACGTAATTCAATATTTGTGCATGGATACGATGTTTTCAGTTTCTTTGACGTAAAATTTCTTGTTGCAAAAGGTAATAATTTGCTTTAAAACAACGCTTTATATTGTAATATGTGGTTTTGCATCTGCCCCATAAAAGTTCATTAGTTTCGAATCATAAAATCGTTTGAAATAAACAGTGCTGGTCAAAACTATAACGTAAATTATTTCTTTGAGACGAAATTTAAAGTTTTTATTAAGTTTTATACAAGTTTACTCTATTCTAAGTAAAGGAGTAATCAGGATAAATTGCTTTTATCTAGAGTAATATATAATTTGCAGTTTTCAGCCAGAATAAGACGTTTTTAATCTTTTTAATGTAAGTTTTTGTATTCAAAACAAAGGATCGTCTAAAGTAAGCAGTTTTTGTCCAGACTGAAACGTAATTCGAATTTCTGTGCCTGAATAAGGGGTTTTCAGTTACTTTGATGTAAGGTTTCATGTTTGTAACAATGAATTAACGAAAATAATTGGTTTTTATCCAAACTGTGGCATGAATCGTTTTTAAAAGGCGAAATAAGTTGTTTTTCCTCTGTACAGTGAAAGTTTACTCGTTTCAAAGCATAGAACCGTTTGAAATTAACAGCTCTCGTTAAGACTATAACGCAAATCTTTTGTTTTGTGCTAAAATAAGACGTTTTTAGTCAGTTTGATATAAGTTTTCTTGTTCAAAGCAAAATATTGTCGAAAATCAACCGTTTTTGTCTAAACTAATACAAAATTCGGTGGTTTGTGTCCGAATACAAAGTTTTCAGATTCTTTAATGTTAGGTTTGCTGCTTCTAACAAAGAATCAACGAAAATATTTTGTTTTAATACAAACTGCAATATAAAATGTTTTTATAGGACAAAACATGATGTTTGGCATCTGTTTAATAAAAATTTACTCGTTTGGAAGCATAGAATCATTCCAAATAAGCTATTCTCGTCGAAACTATAATGTAATTAGTATTTTGTGCTAGAATACAGCGTTTTTGTTATTTTTATTAACAATTTTGTCTATTTTAAGCAATAAAACGAATAGGATTAGCTGCCTTTATCCGAAGTGATACATAAATTGCTCTTTTATGCCAGATTAATACGTTTTTAATCTGTTCGATGTAAGTTTTCTTGTTCAAAGCAAAAGATCGTCAAAAATAAGCCGTTTTTGTTTGAACTGATAAACAATTCAGACTGAGACTCAACAAAAATAATTTGTTTTAATCCAAACTGATACTTTTTGACCCTATAAGAGTCCTATAAGAGTCCGAGGTACGCCGATCTCGTCAAGTCTATAACGTAATTCGTTTTTTTGTGTCAGAATACGACGTTTTCTGTCTGTTTAATATAAGTTTTTAATAATAATAATAATAACAATAATAATAATAATAATAATAATAATAATAATAATAATAATAATAATAATAATAATAATAATAATAATAATAATAATAATAATAATAATAATAATAATAATAGTAATATTAATAATAATAATAATGAAAATAATAATAGTAATAAAAGTAAGCTTAGTTTTCTAAGCAGAAATGAAGCTTATTTTGTGTGTTATATGAGCGTTTTCTCATTTCTATGCAAGAAATCATCTGTGATCTGTGTTTTTATGCAACAAATTGTCTAAAATTAATAACTCATTTTAAAACTGGTATAAAAACATTTACTATACAAAAGTTATAATCAGTTTTTAATAATAATAAAATTAATAATAATAATAATAATAATAATAATAATAATAATAATAATAATAAAAATAATAGTAATAATAATAATAATAATATTAATAATAATAATAATAATAATAATAATATTAGTAATAGTAACATAAGTAATAATAATAATAATACTTTTAATAAGGAAAAATGGAGCTTATTTTGTGTGTTACATGAGCGTTTTCTCATTTCTATGCAAAAGATCATGTGTGATCTGTGTTTTTAGGCAATCTAACCCATTTTATAGTTTTTAATATTTAACAAAAATTTGCTTTAAAATAAAATGTTTGAAAAACTGAAATTAAACTAAATTAATTGTGTCTAACACTTTAGTAGAGGAAAAAGGAGGAGACATAAAAGTCACTAAAGTCTTAGAGTTGTCTTTAGTCGTCATATTAATAACAATAACATTTATAATAACAATACTAGTAGTACTAAATTTGCTTATATGCAAGCGCTTACTTAAGGTAACAGTTTTTTTGTTTTTTGCTTATATCTCGAAAACAGTTACTCCTAACAATTTTTAATTTTTCACCAAAATTAAAGGTGATAAAATTTCTTACAAAATAGTTATTTGCATTTTTCATGTAGAACTAACCATAAGCGAGATATAAGTTTGAAAATAATTAATAATTAAAAAAAAGTGTTTTAACAGAAAATGTCTTGTGATTTAAAATACACTTAATTTATTGGGTCCAATACTTTATTAGAAGAAAAAGGAGGTAACATAAAAGTTACTAAAGTCTTCAGAGTCGTTTTTAAATGGTGCATTTTTGTCTTCGTCTCAAACATTGAAAACTGAATTACATTTTTGTTCAGTAACAGTTACAGTTTTCTTATTGGTTTTTTGCTTATATCTCGAAAACAGTTACTCCTATCAAATTTTATCTTTCTTTCAAAATTAAAGCTGATAAAATTTCCAACAAAATAGTTATTTACATTTTTCTTGTAGGACCAAGAATAAACGAGTTATAGAGTTGGATATAAATAATATTTAACAAAAATTTGCTTTAAAATAAAATGCTTGAAAAACCGGAATTAAACTAAATTAATTGTGTCTAACACTTTAGTAAAAGAAAAAGGAGAAGACATAAAAGTCACTAAATGTTTTAGAGTCGTCTTTAGTCGTCATATTAATAACAATAACATTAATAATAATAATACTAATAGTACTAAATTTGCTTATATGCAAACGCTTAATTAAGGTAACAGTGTTTTGGTTTCTTGCTTATATCTCGAAAACAGTTACTCCTATCAATTTTTATCTTTTTACTAAAATTCAAGCTGATAAAATTTCCTACAAAATAGTTATTTGCATTTTTCATGTAGGACTAACCATAAGCGAGAAATATGATTGAAAATAATTAATATTTAAAAAAAAAGTGCTTTAACAGAAAATGTCTTGTGATTTAAAATACACTTAATTTATTGGGTCCAATACTTTATTAGAAGAAAAAGGAGGTAACATAAAAGTCACTGAAGTCTTCAGAGTCGTTTTTAAATGCTGCATTTTTGTCTTCGTCTCAAACATTGAAAACTGAATTACATTTTTGTTCAGTAACAGTTAGTTTTCTTATTGGTTTTTTGCTTATATCTCGAAAACAGTTACTCCTATCAAATTTTATCTTTCTTTCAAAATTAAAGCTGATAAAATTTCCAACAAAATAGTTATTTACATTTTTCTTGTAGGACCAAGAATAAACGAGTTATAGAGTTGGATATAAATAATATTTAACAAAAATTTGCTTTAAAATAAAATGCTTGAAAAACCGGAATTAAACTAAATTAATTGTGTCTAACACTTTAGTAGAGGAAAAAGGAGAAGACATAAAAGTCACTAAATGTTTCAGAGTCGTCTTTAGTCGTCATATTAATAACAATAACATTAATAATAATAATACTAATAGTACTAAATTTGCTTATATGCAAACGCTTAATTAAAGTAACAGTTTTTTGGTTTCTTGCTTATATCTCGAAAACAGTTACTCCTATCAATTTTTATCTTGTTTTCAAAATTAAAGCTGATAAAATTTCCTACAAAATAGTTATTTGCATTTTTTTGTAGGACCAACCATAAGCGAGTTATAGAGTTGGATATAAATAATCTTTAACAAAAATTTGCTTTAAAATAAAATGTTTGAAAAACCGAAATTAAACTAAACTAAGACTAACACTTTAGTAGAGGTAAAAGGAGAAGACATAAAAGTCACCAAAGTCTTGAGAGTCGTTTTTAGTCGTCATATTAATAACAATAACATTAATAATAATAATACTAATATTACTAAATTTGCTTATATGCAAGCGGTTAATTAAGGTAACAGTTTCTTGCTTATATCTCGAAAACAGTTACTCCTATCAATTTTTATCTTTTTACTAAAATTAAAGCTGATAAAATTTCCTACAAAATATTTATTTGCATTTTTTATGTAGGACTAACCATAAGCGAGATATAAGTTTGAAAATAATTAATATTTAAAAAAAAAGTGCTTTAACAGAAAATGTCTTGTGATTTAAAATACACTTAATTTATTGGGTCCAATACTTTATTAGAAGAAAAAGGAGGTGACATAAAAGTCACTGAAGTCTTCAGAGTCGTTTTTAAATGCTGCATTTTCGTCTTCGTCTCAAACATTGAAAACTGAATTACATTTTTGTTAAGTAACTGTAACAGTTTTCACTTTGGTTTTTTGCTTATATCTCAAAAACACCAAAATAGTTATTTACATTTTTCTTGTAGGACCAAGCATAAGCAAGTCATAGAGTTGGATATAAATAAAATTAAACAAAAATTTGCTTTAAAATAAAATGTTTGAAAAACCGAAATTAAACTAAATTAATTGTGTCTAACACTTTAGTAGAGGAAAAAGGAGGAGACATAAAAGTCACTAAAGTCTTCAGAATCGTCTTTAGTCGTCATATTAATAACAATAACATTAATAATAACAATACTATTAGTACTAAATTTGCTTATATGCAAGCGCTTAATTAAGGTAACAGTTTTTTTGTTGTTTGCTTATATCTCGAAAACAGTTACTCCTATCAGTTTTTAACTTTTCACCAAAATTAAAGCTGAAAAAATTTCCTTCAAAATCGTTATTTGCATTTTTCATGTAGATCTAACCATAAGCAAGATATAAGTTTGAAAATAATTAATAATTAAAAAAAATGTGCTTTAACAGAAAATGTCTTGTGATTTAAAATACACTTAATTTATTGGATCCAATACTTAATTAGAAGAAAAAGGAGGTGACAGTAAATGCTGCATTTTCGTCTTCGTCTCAAACATTAAATACTGAATTACATTTTTGTTTAGTAACTGTTACAGTTTTCACTTTGGTTTTTTGCTTATATCTCGAAAACAGTTACTCCTATCAATTTTTATCTTTCCTTCAAAATTAAAGCTGATAAAATTTTTTACAAAATAGTTTTTTGCATTTTTTTGTAGGACCAACTATAAGCGAGTTATAGAGTTGGATATAAATAATCTTTAACAAAAATTTGATATAAAAATAAAAAAAGATAAAAATTGATAGGAGTAACTGTTTTCGAGATATAAGCAAGAAACCAAAAAACTGTTACCTTAATTAAGCGTTTGCATATAAGCTAATTTAGTACTAATAGTATTATTATTATTAATGTTATGGTTAATAATATGACGACTAAAGACGACTCTGAAACCTTTAGTGACTTTTATGTCTTCTTCTTTTTCCTCTACTAAAGTGTTAGACACAATTAATTTAGTTTAATTTCAGTATTTCAAACATTTTATTTTAAAGCAAATTTTTGTTAAATATTATTTATATCCATCCCTATAACTCGCTTATGCTTGGTCCAACAAGAAAAATGCAAATAACTATTTTGTAGGAAATTTTATCAGCTTTAATTTTAGTAAAAAGATAAAAATTGATAGGAGTAACTGTTTTCGAGATATAAGCAAGAAACCAAAAAACTGTTACCTTAATTAAGGGCTTACATATAAGCAAATTTAGTACTAAAAACCACTCTGAAGACTTTGGTGACTTTTATGTCACCTCCTTTTTCTTCTAATAAAGTATTGAACCCATTAAATTAAGTGTATTTTAAATCACAAGACATTTTCTGTTAAAGCACTTTTTCTTTAAATATTAATTATTTTCAAACTTATATCTCGCTTATGGTTAGTCCTACATGAAAAATGCAAATAAGTATTTTGTAGGAAATTTTATCAGCTTTAATTTTAGTAAAAAGATAAAAATTGATAGGAGTAACTGTTTTCGAGATATAAGCAAGAAACTGTTATCTTAATAAAGCGCTTGCATATAAGCAAATTTAGTAATATTAGTATTATTATTATTAATGTTATTGTTATTAATATGACGATTAAAAACGACTCTCAAGACTTTGGTGACTTTTATGTCTTCTCCTTTTTCCTATACTAAAGTGTTAGACTCAATTTATTTAGTTTAATTTCGGTTTTTCAAACATTTTATTTTAAAGCATATTTTTGTTAATGATTATTTATATCCAACACTATAACTCGCTTATGGTTGGTCTTACAAAAAAAATGCAAATAACTATTTTGTAGGAAATTTTATCAGCTTTAATTTTGAAAGAAAGATAAAAATTGATAAGAGTAATTGTTTTCGAGATATAAGCAAAAAACCAAAGTGAAAACTGTTACAGTTACTGAACAAAAATGTAATTCAGTTTTCATTGTTTGAGACGAAGACGAAAATGCAGCATTTAAAAACAACTCTTAAAACTTTAGTGACTTTTATGTCACCTCCCTTTTCTTCTAATAAAGTATTGGACCCAATAAATTAAGTGTATTATAAATCACAAGACATTTTCTGTCAAACACTTTTTTTTTAAATATTAATTATTTTCAAACTTATATCTCGCTTATGGTTAGTCCTACATAAAAAATGCAAATAACGATTTTGTAGGAAATTTTATCAGCTTTAATTTTGAAAAAAAGGTAAAAATTGATAGGAGTAACTGGTTTCGAGATAAAAGCAAAAAACCAATAAGAAAACTGTAACTGTTACTGAACAAAAATGTAATTCAGTTTTCAATATTTGAGACTAAGACGAAAATGCAGCATTTAAAAACAACTCTGAAAACTTCAGTGACTTTTATGTCACCTTTTTTTTCTTCTAATAAAGTATTGGACCCATTAAATTAAGTGTATTTTAAATCACAAGACATTTTCTGTTAAAGCAATTTTTTTTTAAATATTAATTATTTACAAACTTATATCTCGCTTATGGTTAGTCCTACATAAAAAATGCAAATAACTATTTTGTAGGAAATTTTATCAGCTTTAATTTTAGTGAAAAGATAAAAATTGATAGGGGTAACTGTTTTCGAGATATAAGCAAGAAACCAAAAAACTGTTACCTTAATTAAGGGCTTACATATAAGCAAATTTAGTACTAAAAACAACTCTGAAAACTTTGGTGACTTTTATGTCACCTCCTTTTTCTTCTAATAAAGTATTGGACCCATTAAATTAAGTGTATTTTAAATCACAAGACATTTTCTGTTAAAGCACTTTTTCTTTAAATATTAATTATTTTCAAACTTATATCTCGCTTATGGTTAGTTCTACATAAAAAATGCAAATAACTATTTTGTAGGAAATTTTATAAGCTTTAATTTTAGTAAAAAGATAAAAATTGATAGGAGTAACTGTTTTCGAGATATAAGCAAGAACCTGTTACCTTAATTAAGCGCTTGCATATAAGCAAATTTAGTACTATAAGTATTATTATTATTAATGTTATTGTTATTAAAATGACGACTAAAAAAGACTCTAAAGACTTTGGTGACTTTTATGTCTTCTCCTTTTTCCTATACTAAAGTGTTAGACTCAATTTATTTAGTTTAATTTCGGTTTTTCAAACATTTTATTTTAAAGCATATTTTTGTTAATGATTATTTATATCCAACACTATAACTCGCTTATGGTTGGTCTCACAAAAAAAATGCAAATAACTATTTTGTAGGAAATTTTATCAGCTTTAATTTTGAAAAAAAGATAAAAATTGATAAGAGTAATTGTTTTCGAGATATAAGCAAGAAACCAAAACACTGTTACCTTAATTAAGCGTTTGCATATAAGCAAATTTAGTACTATTAGTATTATTATTATTAATGTTATTGTTATTAATATGACGACTAAAAACGACTCTGAAACCTTTAGTGACTTTTATGTCTTTTTCTTTTTCCTCTACTAAAGTGTTAGACACAATTAATTTAGTTTAATTTCAGTATTTCAAACATTTTATTTTAAAGCAAATTTTTGTTAAATATTATTTATATCCATCTCTATAACTCGCTTATGCTTGGTCCTACAGGAAAAATGCAAATAACTATTTTGTAGGAAATTTTATCAGCTTTAATTTTAGTAAAAAGATAAAAATTGATAGGAGTAACTGTTTTCGAGATATAAGCAAAAAACCAAAAAACTGTTACCTTAATAAAGCGCTTGCATATAAGCAAATTTAGTACTATTAGTATTATTATTATTAATGTTATTGTTATTAAAATGGCGACTAAAAAAGACTCTAAAGACTTTGGTGACTTTTACGTCTTCTCCTTTTTCCTATACTAAAGTGTTAGACACAATTAATTTAGTTTAATTTCAGTATTTCAAACATTTTATTTTAAAGCAAATTTTTGTTTAATATTATTTATATCCATCTCTATAACTCGCTTATGGTTGGTCCTACAAGAAAAATGCAAATAACTATTTTGTAGGAAATTTTATCAGCTTTAATTTTAGTAAAAAGATAAAAATTGATAGGAGTAACTGTTTTCGAGAAATAAGCAAGAAAAAAAGTCACTAAAGGTTTCAAAGTTGTCTTTAATCGTCATATTAATAACAATAACATTAATAATAATAATACTAATAGTACTAAATTTGCTTATATGCAAACGCTTAATTAAGGTAACAGTGTTTTGGTTTCTTGCTCATATCTCGAAAACAGTTACTCCTATCAATTTTTATCTTTTTACTAAAATTCAAGCTGATAAAATTTCCTACAAAATAGTTATTTGCATTTTTTATGTAGGACTAACCATAAGCGAGATATAAGATTGAAAATAATTAATATTTAAAAAAGAAGTGCTTTAACAGAAAATGTCTTGTGATTTAAAATACACTTAATTTATTAGGTCCAATACTTTATTAGAAAAAAAAGGGAGTGACAAATAAGTCACTGAAGTCTTTAGAGTCGATTTTAAATGCTGCATTTTCGTCTTCGTCTCAAACATTGAATACTGAATTACATTTTTGTTCTGAAACGGTAACAGTTTTTACTTTGGTTTTTTGCTTATATCTCGAAAACAGTTACTCCTATCAATTTTTATCTTTCTTTCAAAATTAAAGCTGATAACATTTCCTACAAAATAGTTATTTGCATTTTTCTTGTAGGACCAACCATAAGCGAGTTATAAAGTTGGATATAAATAATATTTAACAAAAACTTGCTTAAAAATAAAATGTTTGAAATACTGAAATTAAACTAAATTAATTGTGTCTAACACTTTAGTAGAGAAAAAAGAAAAAGACATAAAAGTCACCAAAATCTTCAAAATCGTTTTTAGTCGTCATATTAATAACAATAACATTAATAATAATAATACTAATAGTACTAAATCTGCTTATATGCAAGCGCTTTATTAAGGTAACAGTTTTTTGGTTTCTTGTTTATATCTCGAAAACAGTTACTCCTATGAATTTTTGTCTTTCTTGTCTTTTTCTTTTTCCTCTACTAAAGTGTTAGACACAATTAAATTAGTTTAATTTCAGTTTTTCAAACATTTTATTTTAAAGCAAATTTTTGTTAAATATTATTTATATCCAACTCTATAACTCGCTTATGGTTGGTCCTACAAGAAAAATGCAAATAACTATTTTGTAGGAAATTTTATCAGCTTCAATTTTGAACAAAAAATAAAAATTGATAGGAGTAACTGTTTTCGAGATATAAGCAAAAAACCAATAAGAAAACTGTGACTGTTACTGAACAAAAATGTAATTCGGTTTTCAATGTTTGAGACGAAGTCGAAACTGCAGCATTTAAAAACGACTCTGAAGACTTCAGTGATTTTTATGTCACTTCCTTTTTTTTCTAATAAAGTATTGGACCCAATAAATTAAGTGTATTTTAAATCACAAGACATTTTGTGTTAAAGCACTTTTTTTTTAAATATTAATTATTTTCAATCATATATCTCGCTTATGGTTAGTCCTACATGAAAAATGCAAATAACTATTTTGTAGGAAATTTTATCAGCTTGAATTTTAGTAAAAAGATAAAAATTGATAGGAGTAACAGTTTTCGAGATATAAGCAAGAAACCAAAACACTGTTACCTTAATTAAGCGTTTGCATATAAGCAAATTTAGTACTATTAGTATTATTATTATTAATGTTATTGTTATTAATATGACAACTAAAGACAACTCTGAAACCTTTAGTGACTTTTATGTCTTTTCCTTTTTTCTCTACTAAAGTGTTAGACACAGTTAAATTAGTTTAATTTCAGTTTTTCAAACATTTTATTTTAAAGCAAATTTTTGTTAAATATTATTTATATCCAACTCTATAACTCGCTTATGGTTGGTCCTACAAGAAAAATGCAAATAACTATTTTGTAGAATATTTTATCAGCTTTAATTTTGAGAGAAAGACAAAAATTCATAGGAGTAACTGTTTTCGAGATATAAGCAAGAAACCAAAAAACTGTTACCTTAATAAAGCGCTTGCATATAAGCAGATTTAGTACTATTAGTATTATTATTATTAATGTTATTGTTATTAATATGACGACTAAAAACGATTCTGAAGACTTTGGTGACTTTTATGTTTTTTTCTTTTTTCTCTACTAAAGTGTTAGACACAATTAATTTAGTTTAATTTCAGTATTTCAAACATTTTATTTTTAAGCAAGTTTTTGTTAAATATTATTTATATCCAACTTTATAACTCGCTTATGGTTGGTCCTACAAGAAAAATGCAAATAACTATTTGGTAGGAAATGTTATCAGCTTTAATTTTGAAAGAAAGATAAAAATTGATAGGAGTAACTGTTTTCGAGATATAAGCAAAAAACCAAAGTAAAAACTGTTACCAAGACGAAAATGCAGCATTTAAAATCGACTCTGAAGACTTCAGTGACTTATATGTCACCCCCTTTTTTTTTTAATAAAGTATTGGACCTAATAAATTAAGTGTATTTTAAATCACAAGACATTTTCTGATAAAGCACTTCTTTTTTAAATATTAATTATTTTCAATCTTATATCTCGCTTATGGTTAGTCCTACATAAAAAATGCAAATAACTATTTTGTAGGAAATTTTATCAGCTTGAATTTTAGTAAAAAGATAAAAATTGATAGGAGTAACTGTTTTCGAGATATGAGCAAGAAACCAAAACACTGTTACCTTAATTAAGCGTTTGCATATAAGCAAATTTAGTACTATTAGTATTATTATTATTAATGTTATTGTTATTAATATGACGATTAAAGACAACTTTGAAACCTTTAGTGACTTTTATGTCTTCTTCTTTTTCCTCTACTAAAGTGTTAGACACAATTAAATTAGTTTAATTTCAGTTTTTCAAACATTTTATTTTAAAGCAAATTTTTGTTAAATATTATTTATATCCAACTCTATAACTCGCTTATGGTTGGTCCTACAAGAAAAATGCAAATAACTATTTTGTAGGAAATTTTATCAGCTTTAATTTTGAAAAAAAAATAAAAATTGATAGGAGTAACTGTTTTCGAGATATAAGCAAAAAACCAATAAGAAAACTGTGACTGTTACTGAACAAAAATGTAATTCAGTTTTCAATGTTTGAGACGAAGACGAAACTGCAGCATTTAAAAACGACTCTGAAGACTTCAGTGACTTTTATGTCACTTCCTTTTTTTTCTAATAAAGTATTGGACCCAATAAATTAAGTGTATTTTAAATCACAAGACATTTTGTGTTAAAGCACTTTTTTTTTAAATATTAATTATTTTCAATCATATATCTCGCTTATGGTTAGTCCTACATGAAAAATGCAAATAACTATTTTGTAGGAAATTTTATCAGCTTGAATTTTAGTAAAAAGATAAAAATTGATAGGAGTAACTGTTTTCGAGATATAAGCAAGAAACCAAAACACTGTTACCTTAATTAAGCGTTTGCATATAAGCAAATTTAGTACTATTAGTATTATTATTATTAATGTTATTGTTATTAATATGACAACTAAAGACAACTCTGAAACCTTTAGTGACTTTTATGTCTTTTCCTTTTTTCTCTACTAAAGTGTTAGACACAGTTAAATTAGTTTAATTTCAGTTTTTCAAACATTTTATTTTAAAGCAAATTTTTGTTAAATATTATTTATATCCAACTTTATAACTCGCTTATGGTTGGTCCTACAAGAAAAATGCAAATAACTATTTTGTAGAATATTTTATCAGCTTTAATTTTGAAAGAAAGACAAAAATTCATAGGAGTAACTGTTTTCGAGATATAAGCAAGAAACCAAAAAACTGTTACCTTAATAAAGCGCTTGCATATAAGCAGATTTAGTACTATTAGTATTATTATTATTAATGTTATTGTTATTAATATGACGACTAAAAACGATTCTGAAGACTTTGGTGACTTTTATGTTTTTTTCTTTTTTCTCTACTAAAGTGTTAGACACAATTAATTTAGTTTAATTTCAGTATTTCAAACATTTTATTTTTAAGCAAGTTTTTGTTAAATATTATTTATATCCAACTTTATAACTCGCTTATGGTTGGTCCTACAAGAAAAATGCAAATTACTATTTTGTAGGAAATGTTATCAGCTTTAATTTTGAAAGAAAGATAAAAATTGATAGGGGTAACTGTTTTCGAGATATAAGCAAAAAACCAAAGTAAAAACTGTTACCGTTTCAGAACAAAAATGTAATTCAGTTTTCAATGTTTGAGACGAAGACAAAAATGCAGCATTTAAAATCGACTCTGAAGACTTCAGTGACTTATATGTCACCCTCTTTTTTTTTAATAAAGTATTGGACCTAATAAATTAAGTGTATTTTAAATCACAAGACATTTTCTGTTAAAGCACTTCATTTTTAAATATTAATTATTTTCAATCTTATATCTCGCTTATGGTTAGTCCTACATAAAAAATGCAAATAACTATTTTGTAGGAAATTTTATTAGCTTGAATTTTAGTAAAAAGATAAAAATTGATAGGAGTAACTGTTTTCGAGATATGAGCAAGAAACCAAAACACTGTTACCTTAATTAAGCGTTTGCATATAAGCAAATTTAGTACTATTAGTATTATTATTATTAATGTTATTGTTATTAATATGACAACTAAAGACAACTCTGAAACCTTTAGTGACTTTTATGTCTTTTCCTTTTTTCTCTACTAAAGTGTTAGACACAGTTAAATTAGTTTAATTTCAGTTTTTCAAACATTTTATTTTAAAGCAAATTTTTGTTAAATATTATTTATATCCAACTCTATAACTCGCTTATGGTTGGTCCTACAAGAAAAATGCAAATAACTATTTTGTAGGAAATTTTATCAGCTTTAATTTTGACAGAAAGATAAAAATTGATAGGAGTAACTGTTTTCGAGATATAAGCAAAAAACCAATAAGAAAACTGTGACTGTTACTGAACAAAAATGTAATTCAGTTTTCAATGTTTGAGACGAAGACGAAACTGCAGCATTTAAAAACGACTCTGAAGACTTCAGTGACTTATATGTCACTTCCTTTTTCTTCTAATAAAGTATTGGACCCAATAAATTAAGTGTATTTTAAATCACAAGACATTTTCTGTTAAAGCACTTTTTTTTTAAATATTAATTATTTTCAATCATATATCTCGCTTATGGTTAGTCCTACATGAAAAATGCAAATAACTATTTTGTAGGAAATTTTATCAGCTTGAATTTTAGCAAAAAAATAAAAATTGATAGGAGTAACTGTTTTTGAGATATAAGCAAGAAACCAAAACACTGTTACCTTAATTAAGCGTTTGCATATAAGCAAATTTAGTACTATTAGTATTATTATTATTAATGTTATTGTTATTAATATGACAACTAAAGACAACTCTGAAACCTTTAGTGACTTTTATGTCTTTTTCTTTTTCCTCTACTAAAGTGTTAGACTCAATTAATTTAGTTTAATTTCGGTTTTTCAAACATTTTATTTTAAAGCAAATTTTTGTTAAATATTATTTATATCCAACTCTATAACTCGCTTATGGTTGGTCCTACAAAAAAATGCAAATAACTATTTTGTAGGAAATTTTATCAGCTTTAATTTTGAAAAAAAGATAAAAATTGATAGGAGTAACTGTTTTCGAGATATAAGCAAGAAACCAAAAAAATGTTACGTTAATTAAGCGTTTGCATATAAGCAAATTTAGTACTATTAGTATTATTATTATTAATGTTATTGTTATTAATATGACGACTAAAGACGACTCTGAAACATTTAGTGACTTTTATGTCTTCTCCTTTTTCCTCTACTAAAGTGTTAGACACAATTAATTTAGTTTAATTCCGGTTTTTCAAACATTTTATTTTAAAGCAAATTTTTGTTAAATATTATTTATATCCAACTCTATAACTCGTTTATGCTTGGTCCTACAAGAAAAATGTAAATAACTATTTTGTTGGAAATTTTATCAGCTTTAATTTTGAAAGAAAGATAAAATTTGATAGGAGTAACAGTTTTCGAGATATAAGCAAAAAACCAATAAGAAAACTGTAACTGTTACTGAACAAAAATGTAATTCAGTTTTCAATGTTTGAGACGAAGTCAAAAATGCAGCATTTAAAAACGACTCTGAAGACTTCAGTGACTTTTATGTCACCTCCTTTTTCTTCTAATAAAGTATTGGACCCAACAAATTAAGTGTATTTTAAATCACAAGACATTTTCTGTTAAAACACTTTTTTTTAATTAATAATTATTTTCAAACTTATATCTCGCTTATGGTTAGTTCTACATGAAAAATGCAAATAACTATTTTGTAGGAAATTTTATCACCTTTAATTTTGGTGAAAAAGTAAAAATTGATAGGAGTAACTGTTTTCGAGATATAGGCAAAAAACAAAAAAACTGTTACCTTAATTAAGCGCTTGCATATAAGCAAATTTAGTACTACTAGTATTGTTATTATAAATGTTATTGTTATTAATATGACGACTAAAGACAACTTTAAGACTTTAGTGACTTTTATGTCTCCTCCTTTTTCCTCTACTAAAGTGTTAGACACAATTAATTTAGTTTAATTTCGGTTTTTCAAACATTTTATTTTAAAGCAAATTTTTGTTAAATATTAAAAACTATAAAATGGCTTAGATTGCCTAAAAACACAGATCACACATGATCTTTTGCATAAAAATGAGAAAACGCTCATGTAACACACAAAATAAGCTCCATTTTTCCTTTTTAAAAGTTTTATTATTATTATTATTATTATTGTTATTATTATTATTATTATTATTATTATTATTATTAAAAACTTATATTAAACAGACAGAAAACGTCGTATTCTGACACAACTTAAAACACAGATCACACATGATCTTTTGCATAGAAATGAGAAAACGCTCATATAACACAAAATAAGCTTCATTTTGGCTTAGAAAACTAAGCTTACTTTTACTACTACTATTATTTTTATTTTTATTATTATTATTATTATTACTATTATTTTTATTATTATTATTACTATTATTATTATTATTATTATTATTATTATTATTATTATTATTATTATTATTATTATTAACTTTTGTATAGTAAATGTTTTTATACCAGTTTTAAAATGAGTTATTAATTTTATTCAATTTCTTGCCTAAAAACACAGATCACAGATGATCTCTTGCATAGAAATGAGAAAACGCTCAGATAACACAAAATAAGCATCATTTTTGCTTAGAAAAACTAAGCTTTAATTTAGAAAGAAATTTATTATTATAAGTATTATTATCATTATTATTATTATTATTATTATTATTATTATTATTATTATTATTGTTTCTTTTATTACTATTATTAGTATTATTATTATTATTATTTCTTTTATTACTATTATTATTATTATTATTATTATTATTATTATTATTATTATTATTATTTTTACTATTATTATTATTATTATTATTATTAACTTTTGTATAGTAAATGTTTTTATACCAGTTTTAAAATGAGTTATTAATTTTAGACAAGTTCTTGCCTAAAAATACAGATCACAGATGATTTCTTGCATAGAAATGAGAAAGCGCTCATATAACACACAAAATTAGCTTCATTTTTGCTTAGAAAACTAAGCTTACTTTTATTTCTATTATTATTTTTATTATTATTATTATTATTATTATTATTATTATTATTATTATTATTATTATTATTGTTATTATTATTATTATTATTATTATTATTATTATTATTGTTATTATTATTATCATTATTAAAAACTTATATTAAACAGACAGAAAACGTCGTATTCTGACACAAAAAAACGAATTACGTTATAGACTTGACGAGAACGGCGTATCTCGGACTCTTATAGGACTCTTATAGGGTCAAAAATTATCAGTTTGGATTAAAACAAATTATTTTTGTTGACTCTCAGTCTGAATTGTTCATCAGTTCAAACAAAAACGGCTTACTTTAGACGATCTTTTGCTTTGAACAAGAAAACTTACATCGAACAGACTAAAAACGTATTAATCTGGAATAAAAGAGCAATTTATGTATCACTTTGGATAAAGGCAGCTAATCCTATTCGTTTTATTGCTTAAAATAGACAAAATTGTTAATAAATCTAACAAAAACGCTGTATTCTAGCACAAAATACTAATTACATTATAGTTTCGACGAGAATAGCTTATTTGGAATGATTCTATGCTTCCAAACGAGTAAATTTTGCTTTGAACAAGAAAGCTTATATCAAACTGACTAAAAACGTCTTATTTTAGCACAAAACAAAAGATTTGCGTTATAGTCTTAAAGCTGATTCATGCCACACTTTGGATAAAAACCAATTATTTTTGTTAATTCATTGTTACAAACAAGAAACCTTACATCAAAGAAACTGAAAACCCCTTATTTAGGCACAGAAATTCGAATTACGTTTCAGTCTGGACAAAAACTGCTTATTTTAAACGATCCTTTGTTTTGAACACGAAAACTTACATTAAAAAGATTAAAAACGTCTTATTCTGGCTGAAAACTGCAAATTATATATTACTCTAGATAAAAGCAATTTATCCTGATTACTCCTTTACTTAGAATAGAGTAAACTTGTATAAAACTTAATGAAAACTTTAAATTCCGTCTCAAAGAAATAATTTACGTTATAGTTTTAACCAGCACTGTTTATTTCAAACGAAATTATGATTCGAAACTAATGAACTTTTATGGGGCAGATGCAAAACCACATATTACCATATAAAGCGTTGTTTTAAAGCAAAGTATTACCTTTTGCAACAAGAAATTTCACGTCAAAGAAACTGAAAACTTCGTATCCATACATAAATATCTAATTACGTATCAGTTTAGGCAAATACAGCTTATTTTAAACGATTCCTTGCTATAAACAAGAAAAATTTTATCAAGCATATTGAAAACGTCTTATTCTCGAAAATAAGAGCAAATTATGTATCAGTTTTAACAAAAGCGGATTACTCTGTTTGATTCTATGCTTAGAGTAGAGTAAACTACTATAAAACGTAATGAAAACTCTATATTCAAGCTCAAAAGAACAAATTACGTTATAGTTTTGACAAAAAAAAATATTTCGGACGATTACATACTTCGAAGTAAGCAAACTTTAATTGAACATGTGCAAAAGCTAATACTTTGCTTTAAAATAATGATTTATGTGGTAATATGGTATTTTGCATCTGTCCTATAAAAGTTTACCCGTTTCGCTCCATTGAATCATTAGAAATAAATTATTTTGACACAACAACAACACAAATAATTTGTTTTTGTTTAAACTGTAACATAAGTCGCATTTATAAAACGAACTAAGACGTTTGGCATCTGTTTAGTGAAAGTTTTCCCGTTTGGGGGCATAAAATCGTTTGAAATTAACAGTTCTGGTCAAAACTATTACGTAAATTATTTCTTTGTATCACTTTAAAGATTTGCGTTATAGTCTTGACGAGAACTGTTAATTTCAAACGATTCTATGCTTTGAAACCAGTATACTTTCACTGAACAGAGGCAAAACGTCTGATTTCGCGTTTAAAAAACGATTTATGTCACAGTTTGGATTAAAACCAATGATTTTCGTTTATTCATTGTTACAAACAAGAAACCTTACATCAAAGAAACTGAAAACCTCTTATTCAGGCCCAGAAAATCAAATTACGTTTCAGTCTGGACACAAATTGCTTATTTTAGACGATTCTTTCTTTTGAACACGAAAACTTACATTAAAAAGATTAAAAACGTCTTATTCTGGCTCAAAACTGCAAATTATGTATTACTTTGGATAAAAGCAGTTTATCCTGATTACTCCTTTGCTTAGAATAGAGCAAACTTGTATAAAACTTAATGAAAACTTTAAATTTCGTCTCAAAGAAATAATTTACGTTATAGTTTTGACCAGAACTGTTAATTTTAAACGATTTTATGCCCCCAAACGAGAAAACTTTCACTAAACAGATGCCAAACGTCTTAGTTCGTTTTATAAAAACGACATGTTACAGTTTAAACAAAAAAATTATTTTCGTTGTGTCAAAATAATTTATTTCGAATGATTCAATGGAGCGAAACGAGTAAACTTTTATAGGACAGATGCAAAATACCATATTACCACATAAATCGTTATTTTAAAGCAAAGTATTAGCTTTTGCACTTGTTCAATTAAAGTTTGCTTACTTCGAAATATGTAGTCGTCCGAAATAATTTTTTTTTGTCAAAACTATAACGTAATTTGTTCTTTTGAGCTTGAATATAGAGTTTTCATTACGTTTTATAGTAGTTTACTCTACTCTAAGCATAGAATCAAATAGAGTAATCCGCTTTTGTTAAAACTGATACATAATTTGCTCTTATTTTCGAGAATAAGACATTTTCAATATGTTTGATAAAATTTTTCTTGTTTATAGCAAGGAATCGTTTAAAATAAGCTGTATTTGCCTAAACTGATACGTAATTCGATATTTGTGCATGGATACGATGTTTTCAGTTTCTTTGACGTGAAATTTCTTGTTGCAAAAGGTAATAATTTGCTTTAAAACAACGCTTTATATTGTAATATGTGGTTTTGCATCTGCCCCATAAAAGTTCATTAGTTTCGAATCATAAAATCGTTTGAAATAAACAGTGCTGGTCAAAACTATAACGTAAATTATTTCTTTGAGACGAAATTTAAAGTTTTTATTAAGTTTTATACAAGTTTACTCTATTCTAAGTAAAGGAGTAATCAGGATAAATTGCTTTTATCTAGAGTAAAATATAATTTGCAGTTTTCAGCCAGAATAAGACGTTTTTAATCTTTTTAATGTAAGTTTTTGTATTCAAAACAAAGGATCGTCTAAAGTAAGCAGTTTTTGTCCAGACTGAAACGTAATTCGAATTTCTGTGCCTGAATAAGGGGTTTTCAGTTACTTTGATGTAAGGTTTCATGTTTGTAACAATGAATTAACGAAAATAATTGGTTTTTATCCAAACTGTGGCATGAATCGTTTTTAAAAGGCGAAATAAGATGTTTTTCCTCTGGACAGTGAAAGTTTACTCGTTTCAAAGCATAGAACCGTTTGAAATTAACAGCTCTCGTTAAGACTATAACGCAAATCTTTTGTTTTGTGCTAAAATAAGACGTTTTTAGTCAGTTTGATATAAGTTTTCTTGTTCAAAGCAAAATATTGTCGAAAATCAACCGTTTTTGTCTAAACTGATACAAAATTCGGTGGTTTGTGTCCGAATACAAAGTTTTCAGATTCTTTAATGTTAGGTTTGCTGCTTCTAACAAAGAATCAACGAAAATATTTTGTTTTAATACAAACTGCAATATAAAATGTCTTTATAGGACAAAACATGATGTTTGCCATCTGTTTAATAAAAATTTACTCGTTTGGAAGCATAGAATCATTCCAAATAAGCTATTCTCGTCGAAACTATAATGTAATTAGTATTTTGTGCTAGAATACAGCGTTTTTGTTAGATTTATTAACAATTTTGTCTATTTTAAGCAATAAAACGAATAGGATTAGCTGCCTTTATCCGAAGTGATACATAAATTGCTCTTTTATGCCAGATTAATACGTTTTTAATTTGTTCGATGTAAGTTTTCTTGTTCAAATCAAAAGATCGTCTAAAATAAGCCGTTTTTGTTTGAACTGATAAACAATTCAGATTGAGACTCAACAAAAATAATTTGTTTTAATCCAAACTGATACTTTTTGACCCTATAAGAGTCCTATAAGAGTCCGAGATACGCCGATCTCGTCAAGTCTATAACGTAATTCGTTTTTTTGTGTCAGAATACGACGTTTTCTGTCTGTTTAATATAAGTTTTTAATAATAATAAAAATAAAATCGTTTGAAACTAACAGTTCTGGTCAAAACTATAACGTAAATTATTTCTTTGAGACGAAATTTAAAGTTTTCATTAAGTTTTATACAAGTTTGCTCTATTCTAAGCAAAGGAGTAATCAGGATAAACTGCATTTATCCAAAGTAATACATAATTTGCAGTTTTGAGCCAGAATAGGACGTTTTTAATCTTTTTAATATAAGTTTTCGTGTTCAAAAGAAAGAATCGTCTAAAATAAGCAATTTGTGTCCAGACTGAAACATAATTTGATTTTCTGGGCCTGAATAAGAGGTTTTCAGTTTCTTTGATGTAAGGTTTCTTGTTTGTAACAATGAATAAACGAAAATCATTGGTTTTAATCCAAACTGTGACATAAATCGTTTTTTAAAGGCGAAATCAGACGTTTTGCCTCTGTTCAGTGAAAGTATACTGATTTCAAAGCATAGAATCGTTTGAAATTAACAGTTCTCGTCAAGACTATAACGCAAATCTTTAAAGTGATACAAAGAAATAATTTACGTTATAGTTTTGACCAGAACTGTTAATTTCAAGCGATTTTATGCCCCCAAACGAGAAAACTTTCACTAAACAGATGCCAAACGTATTAGTTCGTTTTATAAAAGCGACTTATGTTACAGTTTAAACAAAAACAAATTATTTTCGTTGTTGTGTCAAAATAATTTATTTCGAATGATTCAATGGAGCGAAACGAGTAAACTTTTATAGGACAGATGCAAAATACCATATTACCACATAAATCGTTATTTTAAAGCAAAGTATTAGCTTTTGCACATGTTCAATTAAAGTTTGCTTACTTCGAAGTATGTAATCGTCCGAAATATTTTTTTTTGTCAAAACTATAACGTAATTTGTTCTTTTGAGCTTGAATATAGAGTTTTCATTACGTTTTATAGTAGTTTACTCTACTCTAAGCATAGAATCAAACAGAGTAATCCGCTTTTGTTAAAATTGATACATAATTTGCTCTTATTTTCGAGAATAAGACGTTTTCAATATGCTTGATAAAATTTTTCTTGTTTATAGCAAGGAATCGTTTAAAATAAGCTGTATTTGCCTAAACTGATACGTAATTCGATATTTATGTATGAATACGAAGTTTTCAGTTTCTTTGACGTGAAATTTCTTGTTGCAAAAGGTAATACTTTGCTTTAAAACAACGCTTTATATGGTAATATGTGGTTTTGCATGTGCCCCATAAAAATTCATTAGTTTCGGATCATAATTTCGTTTGAAATAAACAGTGCTGGTCAAAACTTTAACGTAAATTATTTCTTTGAGACGAAATTTAAAGTTTTTATTAAGTTTTATACAAGTTTACTCTATTCTAAGTAAAGGAGTAATCAGGATAAATTGCTGTTATCTAGAGTAATATATAATTTGCAGTTTTTATCCAGAATAAGACGTTTTTAATCTTTTTAATGTAAGTTTTCGTGTTCAAAACAAAGGATCGTCTAAAATAAGCAGTTTTTGTCCAGACTGAAACGTAATTCGAATTTCTGTGCCTAAATAAGGGGTTTTCAGTTTCTTTGATGTAAGGTTTCTTGTTTGTAACAATGAATTAACAAAAATAATTGGTTTTTATCCAAATTGTGGCATGAATCAGCTTTAAGACTATAACGAAAATCTTTTGTTTTGTGCTAAAATAAGACGTTTTTAGTCAGTTTGATATAAGTTTTCTTGTTCAAAGCAAAATATTGTCGAAAATCAACCGTTTTTGACTAAACTGATACAAAATTCGGTGGTTTGTGTCCGAATACAAAGTTTTCAGATTTTTTAATGTTAGGTTTGCTGCTTCTAACAAAGAATCAACGAAAATATTTTGTTTTAATACAAACTGCAATATAAAATGTCTTTATAGGACAAAACATGATGTTTGGCATCTGTTTAATAAAAATTTACTCGTTTGGAAGCATAGAATCATTCCAAATAAGCTATTCTCGTCGAAACTATAATGTAATTAGTATTTTGTGCTAGAATACAGGGTTTTTGTTAGATTTATTAACAATTTTGTCTATTTTGAGCAATGAAACGAATAGGATTAGCTGCCTTTATCCAAAGTGATACATAAATTGCTCTTTTATGCCAGATTAATACGTTTTTAATCTGTTCGATGTAAGTTTTCTTGTTCAAAGCAAAAGATCGTCTAAAATAAGCCGTTTTTGTTTGAACTGATAAACAATTCAGACTGAGACTCAACAAAAATAATTTGTTTTAATCCAAACTGATACTTTTTGACCCTATAAGAGTCCTATAAGAGTCTGAGATACGCTGTTCTCGTCAAGTCTATAACGTAATTCGTTTTTTTGTGTCAGAATACGACGTTTTCTGTCTGTTTAATATAAGTTTTTAACAATAATAATAATAACAATAATAATAATAATAATAATAATAATAATAATAATAATAATAATAATAATAATAGTAATAATAATAATAATATTAATAATAATAATAATGAAAATAATAATAGTAATAAAAGTAAGCTTAGTTTTCTAAGCAAAAATGAAGCTTATTTTGTGTGTTATATGAGCGTTTTCTCATTTCTATGCAAGAGATCATCTGTGATCTGTGTTTTTAGGCAAGAAATTGAATAAAATTAATAACTCATTTTAAAACTGGTATAAAAACATTTACTATACAAAAGTTAATAATAATAATAATAATAATAATGATAATAATAATAATAATAATAATAATAATAATAATAATAATAATAATAATAATAATAATACTTATAATAATGAATTTCTTTCTAAATTAAAGCTTAGTTTTTCTAAGCAAAAATGATGCTTATTTTGTGTTATCTGAGCGTTTTCTCATTTCTATGCAAGAGATCATCTGTGATCTGTGTTTTTAGGCAAGAAATTGTCTAAAATTAATAACTCATTTTAAAACTGGTATAAAAACATTTACTATACAAGTTATAAACGGTTTTTAATAATAATATTAATAATAATAATAATAATAATACTAATAATAATAATAAAAATAATAGTAATAATAATAATAATAATAATAGTAATAGTAACATAAGTAATAATAATAATAATACTTTTAATAAGGAAAAATGAAGCTTATTTTGTGTGTTACATGAGCGTTTTCTCATTTCTATGCAAAAGATCATGAGTGATCTGTGTTTTTAGGCAATCTAAGCCATTTTATAGTTTTTAATATTTAACAAAAATTTGCTTTAAAATAAAATGTTTGAAAAACTGAAATTAAACTAAATTAATTGTGTCTAACACTTTAGTAGAGGAAAAAGGAGGAGACATAAAAGTCACTAAAGTCTTAGAGTTGTCTTTAGTCGTCATGTTAATAACAATAACATTTATAATAACAATACTAGTAGTACTAAATTTGCTTATATGCAAGCGCTTACTTACGGTAACAGTTTTTTGGTTTTTTGCTTATATCTCGAAAACAGTTACTCCTATCAATTTTTACTTTTTTACCAAAATTAAAGGTGATAAAATTTCCTACAAAATAGTTATTTGCATTTTTCATGTAGAACTAACCATAAGCGAGATATAAGTTTGAAAATAATTAATAATTAAAAAAAAGTGTTTTAACAGAAAATGTCTTGTGATTTAAAATACACTTAATTTATTGGGTCCAATACTTTATTAGAAGAAAAAGGAGGCGACATAAAAGTCACTGAAGTCTTTAGAGTCGTTTTTAAATGCTGCATTTTTGTCTTCGTCTCAAACATTGAAAACTGAATTACATTTTTGTTCAGTAACAGTTACAGTTTTCTTATTGGTTTTTTGCTTATATCTCAAAAACAGTTACTCCTATCAAATTTTATCTTTCTTTCAAAATTAAAGCTGATAAAATTTCTAACAAAATAGTTATTTACATTTTTCTTGTAGGACCAAGCATAAACGAGTTATAGAGTTGGATATAAATAATATTTAACAAAAATTTGCTTTAAAATAAAATGCTTGAAAAACCGGAATTAAACTAAATTAATTGTGTCTAACACTTTAGTAGAGGAAAAAGGAGAAGACATAAAAGTCACTAAATGTTTCAGAGTCGTCTTTAGTCGTCATATTAATAACAATAACATTAATAATAATAATACTAATAGTACTAAATTTGCTTATATGCAAACGCTTAATTAAGGTAACAGTTTTTTGGTTTCTTGCTTATATCTCGAAAACAGTTACTCCTATCAATTTTTATCTTTTTTTCAAAATTAAAGCTGATAAAATTTCCTACAAAATAGTTATTTGCATTTTTTTGTAGGACCAACCATAAGCGAGTTATAGAGTTGGATATAAATAATCTTTAACAAAAATTTGCTTTAAAATAAAATGTTTGAAAAACCGAAATTAAACTAAATTAAGACTAACACTTTAGTAGAGGAAAAAGGAGAAGACATAAAAGTCACCAAAGTCTTGAGAGTCGTTTTTAGTCGTCATATTAATAACAATAACATTAATAATAATAATACTAATATTACTAAATTTGCTTATATGCAAGCGCTTAATTAAGGTAACAGTTTTTTGGTTTCTTGCTTATATCTCGAAAACAGTTACTCCTATCAATTTTTAATTTTTACTAAAATTAAAGCTGATAAAATTTCCTACAAAATAGTAATTTGCATTTTTCATGTAGGACTAACCATAAGCGAGATATAAGTTTGAAAATAATTAATATTTAAAAAAAAAGTGCTTTAACAGAAAATGTCTTGTGATTTAAAATACACTGAATTTAATGGGTCCAATACTTTATTAAAAGAAAAAAGAGGAGGCATAAAAGTCACTGAAGTCTTCAGAGTCGATTTTAAATGCTGCATTTTCGTCTTTGTCTCAAACATTGAAAACTGAATTACATTTTTGTTCAGTAACAGTTACAGTTTTCTTATTGGTTTTTTGCTTATATCTCGAAAACTGTTACTCCTATAAAAATAAAAATAAATAAAATGTTTGAAAAACCAAAATTAAACTAAATTAATTAAGACTAACACTTTAGTCGAGGAAAAAGGAGAAGACATAAAAGTCACCAAAGTCTTGAGAGTCGTTTTTAGTCGTCATATTAATAACAACAACATTAATAATAATAATAATATTAATATTACTAAATTTGCTTATATGCAAGCGCTTAATTAAGGTAACAGTTTTTTGGTTTCTTGCTTATATCTCGAAAACAGTTACTCCTATCAATTTTTAATTTTTACTAAAATTAAAGCTGATAAAATTTTCTACAAAATATTTATTTGCATTTTTTGTGTAGGACTAACCATAAGCGAGATATAAGTTTGAAAATAATTAATATTTAAAAAAAAAGTGCTTTAACAGAAAATGTCTTGTGATTTAAAATACACTTAATTTACTGGGTCCAATACTTTATTAGAAGAAAAAGGAGATGACATAAAAGTCACTGAAGTCTTCAGAGTCGTTTTTAAATGCTGCATATTCGTCTTCGTCTCAAACATTGAAAACTGAATTACATTTTTGTTCAGTAACTGTAACAGTTTTCACTTTGGTTTTTTGCTTATATCTCAAAAACACCAAAATAGTTATTTACATTTTTCTTGTAGGACCAAGCATAAGCAAGTTATAGAGTTGGATATAAATAATATTAAACAAAAATTTACTTTAAAATAAAATGTTTGAAAAACCGAAATTAAACTAAATTAATTGTGTCTAACACTATAGTAGAGGAAAAAGGAGGAGACATAAAAATCTCTAAAGTCTTCAGAATCGTCTTTAGTCGTCATATTAATAACAATAACATTAATAATAACAATACTATTAGTACTAAATTTGCTTATATGCAAGCGCTTAATTAAGGTAACAGTTTTTTTGTTGTTTGCTTATATCTCGAAAACAGTTACTCCTATCAATTTTTACCTTTTCACCAAAATTAAAGCAGATAAAATTTCCTTCAAAATCGTTATTTGCATTTTTCATGTAAAACTAACCATAAGCAAGATATAAGTTTGAAAATAATTAATAATTAAAAGAAATGTGCTTTATCAGAAAATGTCTTGTGATTTAAAATACACTTAATTTATTGGGTCTAATACTTAATTAGAAAAAAAAGGAAGTGACAGTAAATGCTGCATTTTCGTCTTCGTCTCAAACATTAAATACTGAATTACATTTTTGTTTAGTAACTGTTACAGTTTTCACTTTGGTTTTTTGCTTATATCTCGAAAACAGTTACGCCTATCAATTTTTATCTTTCCTTCAAAATTAAAGCTGATAAAATTTTTTACAAAATAGTTTTTTGCATTTTTTTTGTAGGACCAACCATAAGCGAATTATAGAGTTGGATATAAATAATCTTTAACAAACATTTGATATAAAATAAAATGTTTGAAAAACCGAAATTAAACTAAATTAATATTAAAACAATTATTAATATTATTATTATTAAAAACCGACTATAACTTTTGTATAGTAAATGTTTTTATACCAGTTTTAAAATGAGTTTTTAATTTTAGACAATTTCTTGCCTAAAAACACAGATCACAGATGATCTCTTGCATAGAAATAAGAAAACGCTCAGATAACACAAAATAGGCATCATTTTTGCTTAGAAAAACTAAGCTTTAATTTAGAAAGAATTTAAAAACCGATTATAACTTTTGTATAGTAAATGTTTTTATTGTATTTTAAATCACAAGACATTTTCTGTTAAAGCACTTTTTCTTTAAATATTAATTATTTTCAAACTTATATCTCGCTTATGGTTAGTCCTACATGAAAAATGCAAATAACTATTTTGTAGAAAATTTTATCAGCTTTAATTTTAGTAAAAAGATAAAAATTGATAGGAGTAACTGTTTTCGAGATATAAGCAAGAAACCAAAAAACTGTTACCTTAATTAAGCGTTTGCATATAAGCAAATTTAGTACTACTAGTATTATTATTATTAATGTTATTGTTATTAATATGACGATTAAAGACAACTTTGAAACCTTTAGTGACTTTTATGTCTTCTCCTTTTTCCTCTACTAAAGTGTTAGACACAATTAATTTAGTTTAATTTCAGTATTTCAAACATTTTATTTTAAAGCAAATTTTTGTTAAATATTATTTATATCCATCTCTATAACTCGCTTATGCTTGGTCCTACAAGAAAAATGCAAATAACTATTTTGTAGGAAATTTTATCAGCTTTAGTTTTAGTAAAAAGATAAAAATTGATATGAGTAACTGTTTTCGAGATATAAGCAAGAAACCAAAAAACTGTTACCTTAATAAAGCGCTTGCATATAAGCAAATTTAGTGCTATTAGTATTATTATTATTAATGTTATTGTTATTAATATGACGACTAAAAACGACTCTGAAGACTATGGTGACTTTAATGTCTTCTCCTTTTTCTTATACTAAAGTGTTAGACTCAATTAATTTAGTTTAATTTCGGTTTTTCAAACATTTTATTTTCAAGCAAATTTTTGTTAAAGATTATTTATATCCAACTCTATAACTCGCTTATGGTTGGTCTTACAAAAGAAATGCAAATAACTATTTTGTAGGAAATTTTATCAGCTTTAATTTTGAAAGAACGATAAAAATTGATAGGAGTAATTGTTTTCGAGATATAAGCAAAAAACCAAAGTGAAAACTGTTACAGTTACTGAACAAAAATGTAATTCAGTTTTCAATGTTTGAGACGAAGACGCAAATGCAGCATTTAAAAACGACTCTGAAGACTTCAGTGACTTTTATGTCACCTCCTTTTTCTTCTAATAAAGTATTGAACCCAATAAATTAAGTGTATTTTAAATCACAAAACATTTTCTGTTAAAACACTTTTTTTTAATTATTAATTATTTTCAAACTTATATCTCGCTTATGGTTAGTTCTACATGAAAAATGCAAATAACTATTTTGTAGGAAATTTTATCAGCTTTAATTTTAGTGAAAAGACAAAAATTGATAGGAGTAACTGTTTTCCAGATATAAGCAAGAAACCAATAAGAAAACTGTAACTGTTACTGAACAAAAATGTAATTCAGTTTTCAATGTTTGAGACGAAGACAAAAATGCAGCATTTAAAAACGACTCTGAAGACTTCAGTGACTTTTGTGTCACCTCCTTTTTCTTCTAATAAAGTATTGAACCCAATAAATTAAGTGTATTTTAAATCACAAGACATTTTCTGTTAAAACACTTTTTTTTAATTATTAATTATTTTCAAACTTATATCTCGCTTATGGTTAGTTCTACATGAAAAATGCAAATAACTATTTTGTAGGAAATTTTATCACTTTTAATTTTGGTGAAAAAGTAAAAATTGATAGGAGTAACTGCTTTCGAGATATAAGCAAAAAACAAAAAAACTGTTACCTTAATTAAGCGCTTGCATATAAGCAAATTTAGTACTACTAGTATTGTTATTATAAATGTTATTGTTATTAATATGACGACTAAAGACAACTCTAAGACTATAGTGACTTTTATGTCTCCTCCTTTTTCCTCTACTAAAGTGTTAGACACAATTAATTTAGTTTAATTTCAGTTTTTCAAACATTTTATTTTAAAGCAAATTTTTGTTAAATATTAAAAACTATAAAATGGCTTAGATTGCCTAAAAACACAGATCACACATGATCTTTTGCATCGAAATGAGAAAACGCTCATGTAATACACAAAATAAGCTCCATTTTTCCTTATTAAAAGTATTATTATTATTATTACTTATGTTACTATTACTATTATTATTATTATTATTATTATTATTATTATTATTATTATTATTATTATTATTATTTTTATTATTATTATTACTATTATTATTATTATTATTACTATTATTATTATTATTATTATTATTATTATTATTATTAAAAACCGATTATAACTTTTGTATAGTAAATGTTTTTATACCAGTTTTAAAATGAGTTATTAATTTTAGACAATTTCTTGCCTAAAAACACAGATCACAGATGATCTCTTGCATAGAAATGAGAAAACGCTCATATAACACACAAAATAAGCTTTATTTTTGCTTAGAAAACTAAGCTTACTTTTATTACTATTATTATTATTATTACTATTATTATTATTATTATTATTATTATTATTATTATTATTATTATTAACTTTTGTATAGTAAATGTTTTTATACCAGTTTTAAAATGAGTTATTAATTTTAGACAATTTCTTGCCTAAAAACACAGATCACAGATGATTTCTTGCATAGAAATGAGAAAACGCTCATATAACACACAAAATAAGCTTCATTTTTGCTTAGAAAACTAAGCTTACTTTTATTACTATTATTATTTTCATTATTATTATTATTAATATTATTATTATTATTACTATTATTAATATTATTATTATTATTATTATTATTATTATTATTATTATTGTTATTATTATTATTAAAAACATATTAAACAGACAGAAAACGTCGTATTCTGACACAAAAAAACGAATTACGTTATAGACTTGACGAGAACGGCGTATCTCGGACTCTTATAGGACTCTTATAGGGTCAAAAAGTATCAGTGTGGATTAAAACAAATTATTTTTGTTGAGTCTCAGTCTGAATTGTTTATCAGTTCAAACAAAAACGGCTTATTTTAGACGATCTTTTGCTTTGAACAAGAAAACTTACGTCGAACAGACTAAAAAGGTATTAATCTGGCATAAAAGAGCAATTTATGTATCACTTTGAATAAAGGCAGCTAATCCTATTCGTTTCATTGCTTAAAATAGACAAAATTGTTAATAAATCTAACAAAAACGCTGTATTCTAGCACAAAATACTAATTACATTATAGTTTCGACGAGAATAGCTTATTTGGAATGATTCTATGCTTCCAAACGAGTTAATTTTTATTAAACAGATGCCAAACATCATGTTTTGTTCTATAAAGACATTTTATATTGCAGTTTGTATTAAAACAAAATATTTTCGTTGATTCTTTGTTAGAAGCAGCAAACCTAACATTAAAGAATCTGAAAACTTTGTATTCGGACACAAACCACCGAATTTTGTATCAGTTTATACAATAACGGTTGATTTTCGACAATATTTTGCTTTGAACAAGAAAACTTATATCAAACTGACTAAAAACGTCTTATTTTAGCACAAAACAAAAGATTTGCGTTATAGTCTTAACGAGAGCTGTTAATTTCAAACGGTTCTATGCTTTGAAACGAGTAAACTTTCACTGTACAGCGGAAAAACATCTTATTTCGCCTTTTAAAAACGATTCATGCCACAATTTGGATAAAAACCAATTATTTTCGTTAATTCATTGTTACAAACATGAAACCTTACATCAAAGTAACTGAAAACCCCTTATTCAGGCACAGAAATTCGAATTACGTTTCAGTCTGGACAAAAACTGCTTACTTTAGACGATCCTTTGTTTTAAATACAAAAACTTACATTAAAAAGAATAAATACGTCTTATTCTGGCTGAAAACTGCAAATTATATATTACTCTAGATAAAAGCAATTTATCCTGATTACTCCTTTCCTTAGAATAGAGTAAACTTGTATAAAACTTAATGAAAACTTTAAATTTCGTCTCAAAGAAATAATTTACGTTATAGTTTTGACCAGCACTGTTTATTTCAAACGATTTTATGATTCGAAACTAATGAACTTTTATGGGGCAGATGCAAAACCACATATTACCATATAAAGCGTTGTTTTAAAGCAAATTATTACCTTTTGCAACAAGAAATTTCACGTCAAAGAAACTGAAAACATCGTATCCATGCACAAATATCGAATTACGTATCAGTTTATGCAAATACAGCTTATTTTAAACGATTCCTTGCTATAAACAAGAAAAATTTTATCAAACATATTGAAAATGTCTTATTCTCGAAAATAAGAGCAAATTATGTATCAGTTTTAACAAAAGCGGATTACTCTGTTTGATTTTATGCTTAGAGTAGAGTAAACTACTATAAAACGTAATGAAAACTCTATATTCAAGCTCAAAAGAACAAATTACGTTATAGTTTTGACAAAAAAAATTATTTCGGACGACTACATATTTCGAAGTAAGCAAACTTTAATTGAACAAGTGCAAAAGCTAATACTTTGCTTTAAAATAACGATTTATGTGGTAATATGGTATTTTGCATCTGTCCTATAAAAGTTTACTCGTTTCGCTCCATTGAATCATTCGAAATAAATTATTTTGACACAACAACAACGAAAATAATTTGTTTTTGTTTAGACTGTAACATAAGTCGTTTTTATAAAACGAACTAAGACGTTTGGCATCTGTTTAGTGAAAGTTTTCTCGTTTGGGGGCATAAAATCGTTTGAAATTAAGAGTTCACAGTTTGGATTAAAACCAATGATTTTCGTTTATTCATTGTTACAAACAAGAAACCTTACATCAAAGAAACTGAAAACCTCTTATTCAGGCCCAGAAAATCAAATTACGTTTCAGTCTGGACACAAATTGCTTATTTTAGACGATTCTTTCTTTTGAACACGAAAACTTACATTAAAAAGATTAAAAACGTCTTATTCTGGCTCAAAACTGCAAATTATGTATTACTTCGGATAAAAGCAGTTTATCCTGATTACTCCTTTGCTTAGAATAGAGCAAACTTGTATAAAACTTAATGTAAACTTTAAATTTCGTCTCAAAGATATAATTTACGTTTAGTTTTGACCAGAACTGTTAATTTCAAACGATTTTATGCCCCAAACGAGAAAACTTTCACTAAACAGATGCCAAACGTCTTAGTTCGTTTTATATAAACGACATGTTACAGTTTAAACAAATAATTATTTTCGTTGTTGTGTCAAAATAATTTATTTCGAATGATTCAATGGAGCGAAACGAGTAAACTTTTATAGTACAGATGCAAAATACCATATTACCACATAAATCGTTATTTTAAAGCAAAGTATTAGCTTTTGCACTTGTTCAATTTTTTTTTCTCAAAACTATAACGTAATTTGTTCTTTTGAGCTTGAATATAAAGTTTTCATTACGTTTTATAATAGTTTACTCTACTCTAAGCATAGAATCAAACAGAGTAATCCGCTTTTGTTAAAACTGATACATAATTTGCTCTTATTTTCAAGAATAAGACATTTTCAATATGTTTGATAAAATTTTTCTTGTTTATAGCAAGGAATCGTTTAAAATAAGCTGTATTTGCCTAAACTGATACGTAATTCGATATTTGTGCATGGATACGATGTTTTCAGTTTCTTTGACGTGAAATTTCTTGTTGCAAAAGGTAATAATTTGCTTTAAAACAACGCTTTATATGGTAATATGTGGTTTTGCATCTGCCCCATAAAAGTTCATTAGTTTCGAATCATAAAATCGTTTGAAATAAACAGTGCTGGTCAAAACTATAACGTAAATTATTTCTTTGAGACGAAATTTAAAGTTTTCATTAAGTTTTATACAAGTTTACTCTATTCTAAGTAAAGGAGTAATCAGGATAAATTGCTTTTATCTAGAGTAATATATAATTTGCAGTTTTCAGCCAGAATAAGACGTTCTTAATCTTTTTAATGTAAGTTTTT